>NC_040032.1:21275625-21304106 GCF_000972845.2 Larimichthys crocea
TTATGGTTTATTAATTTTAATTTAAAGTTGGTTTTATCCATCACGGATCAAAGGTCAATTATGTTTTAAAACGTAGGTCAAATAAAAGTTCAACATTACAAACTGTATGGTACAACGGACACATTTAAATCATTAAATTATTGTAGAAGGAAAACACACAGGTAACACACTCACACACTCACGTTGTCACGTCGCTGTATCTTATTCGTGTCCGAGTTACCTCTACCTGGAAATTCTCTGGATAAAACCAAAGATTTTCTATATCTAGATTTCTAACGACAGTTCCGATCTCCTAAGTGTCCTGATCTCCAAACCTCATTTAGAAGTGCTTTGAATCAGACCGACAGAGAGAAGGTTGTCTGTGTTGGCTCATGAGAGTGCGTTGCTGCTGAGACAGAGTCATTTTTCTCCATGTATGAGAAGTTTCTAAAAAATGTCATTTTAGTGTCGGAATGTTTACAAGATATGTGGCTTATGAAAAAGAAGTCCAATATTTACTTCAGTAAACCCATGTGGCACAGATACAGTAAAGGATCTCTAATAAAACTACAGTGATTTCACTACTGAGTATCCATCGCGCTCAAATTTAGAATGGTGATGACATCGCAGCATACTGCAGTGCACAAATGTCAGTGTCATTTAGAGCTCGACTGTCCTCGTGTCTTTCTGTCCTTCTCCTGTTTCTCTCTGTCTGCTGGAAAAGGTCACCTGCTCAGGAGAATCGCAGCCTTCACCGGCTGATCTCTTCATCATAGAGCTGCCACACAGATCACATCAAGCACATTAAGCATGTCCCCACACTGTTAGGTCCTGACCTGCTCGTCTATATCTCACTGAGGATAAGAAGGTGGATCAGCTCTCTTCTAACAGACTTCTTTCACTCTGTACTCATATACTATCCCAGCATGAGTACATCATACTCTGATATGTCTGAAATGCTTAAAGCATGGAACATTATTTTTGTTATTTAGCGCCCCCCAGTTTCAGAATGTTTTGGACAGCTATGGACAGCTACACGTCTCTATTTGTTACTATATTATTTAGGGTAATAAAAAATTTAAAAAAAAAAAAAAGAAAGAAAAAAAAAACTAGCAAGTCAACACCTTTGCTAATAGCCCAACATTAAGCAAGTGCAACAACACATCAGCCAGCTAATATTAGTTACTAGTCCAGCAACAAGAAGTCCAGCTCAACGTCTATCTTTCAGCCTTTTATTTTTACGAAACTCTGTCCACATCTGTCTTCTTTTCGGTCCATAGTAGCTGCCGAGCTCAGTTACATCGCTCGCTTGCCTAGCTCGGGTTCTGGCACGACACCGGCTCACCTCCTCACTATCTGCATTCCACCACACCTGGGCCTAAAAAAAAAAGTAAAAAAAAAAAAAACCTCCTCTTATTTTGTCCAAATCTCCTGTAGTAAAAACACTGACACTCCAGCCCATGCTTTGAACTCACAGTCCGAGAAGTCAGGCTAACAAAGTGAGCTGACATTAGCTAGCAGCAGCTACAGATTGCAGCAGGTTGCTTCATTGTTCATCAGTAAATGTAAACAATATAAGTTGGATAGGCATATTTAAAATAATAAAAAAAAAAAATTAAATGTACCGATTTCTCTACTTTCTCTACTACTCAGTGTTAGCATTAAAGCATTAAAGACAATGAAGAAAGAAAAAAACACACTAGCCTTCCACTTGTTTAATTGTAACTTGTAAGTAAAGAATCTGAACACCTTTTACCCTGCTGCACTTCCCCATTAATTTTTAAGCAGAAGTACCGTAAACAAATGAGACGATACAGTAAGTGCCTCACAGCCTCCTTAGGGCCACTTTTACAATGTGTCCCACTCCATTGGTTTTTGGTGGTGCATCTGCTGGGCTTTAGCACACAGTTTTTGTCAGGTCCAGACAAACAACTGGACCCACAGAGCAGACCAGAGACAGAAAGGTGTGGAGAGGCGGTTTATTAACAGTCCGGGGTCAGTACACGAAAAAGCAGTCAGCTCAGGCAGAAGGGGAGTCCAAAAAACAGGCAAGGGTCAAAACCATGAAACGCTGAGATCAGACAAAGGTACAAAAACACTAGGCAAAGACGGGTCAAGGAACAAACTGGGTCAAAACACGAGGAAACTAAATACAGAGGAAAAATGCCAGAAAGCTCCTTACAAATGGATGCAGACAATCTAAAGCCTAAAATACACTGCATACAGAATGGCTCTGGAACGGCGTGGAATGCCATTACTGTAGTTAAAGAGACTACAGCCGGCAATATCGCTCGATTATGCGTGAATTTGCGGATTATGTGTGAGCTGGCGGACGGCGGAGTACGCTGAACACAGGAAGTGAGGGAAACCAAACAATAAAACAGGGAGTCAAAAAAAAAAAAACTAAACTATAGGCCTGACAGTTTTTGATGAATGTATTCTGCACAGCACTGAATCTGATACAAAGCCTTAAATTCATCTCCATGTAAAAAAAAAAAAAGAAAAAAAAAGACCCTTCTCCAACTTCCTATTATCATATTCTCCATGTGTGGCAGCAAGTTAAACATAATTGTGAATTCAAGTGAAAACTTACATCCCTTGCCATTTCAGTTCCATATAATGGCAAATGTGCAAATCGGAAGGTAAACTTATATTTTACCAGTATAGGAAAAAAATACATTGTGAAATAAAACTCATGGGAAAACTATGGTAGAGCATGAGGGAAACCAAAAGCCTGAAGGATGAATCATTATTTATAAAATGGGTCCGTGTCTTATGTGCATTAGTGTCGAATACAAAGTGTACTGCTCTTTCTCCTCAGGCGGAGGGTATGAATATAAATGATGGTGTTTCACTTTGTAGGAATCCAGGCACGAACAACACGCACGTTCCAACACACACACGTGTGTGGATGTACAGGTACATGCATGTACAAGTGCACATACACATGATCAGTTGTGCATACACACATACAGCCAAAAAGAAAAAAAAACATCAAACTGTAACCACATGAAAAAGAACTTGAAGCATCCATATTTCAAGTTTCAAGTTCTTTACCGTCATATCCACAACAATTACAGTGAAGCAGTTGCTGTATATTATATTCTTAGATCTCGGGCTACCTCCAGCAATGTTTATAACAATGTTTATGAAATATTGCAGCCTATAATATATAGGGAATAAATACAATACTGACATACAGCTGACATGCAACCAGAGAAATTAGAGTAAAATAAAGTCATTTATTTTCACGAATTAGGATTAGTTGTACCACAAAAGGAGGGCAAGCAGATTCTGTCCAAACCAACCGACTATAAGCAAGTAGACTACTCTTTAAAAAACAGTCTACCTAATCTTACTTATCTAAATTATGTAATAACCAATAAAGAGGGAGAAAAGGCACCCTTAAATCTAATGTTGCTAAGACCTTCCTTAGTGTGTGCAAATTAGTTCAATAAACTAAACTAGCAACAAAAACCTTATCCAGAAACACGATAGTAGTAGTAGTAGTAGTAGTAAACAACGTTTACACTCAGTTTGCAAGTACAATACAAAAGGCCAGCTCCACAACTGCCGACCAGTCCTCAAATTTAACTTAAATAACATAGACCTTCAAATTAGAGACTGTGGATCTGTGGGTCTGGGCAGGTGCTGCTTCAATTGTCTCCAGAAAGTGGTGCCAATCAGGGTAGGGTGACCACACACCGAGATTTACATACACAACGCAACACTACAAGGAGAGCCAACGGTGGCTGCAGGCAACAGTTTTATTTAACTCATTCATATTAATTAGACACATGGAAGGACTCTTGTCAAATCAAATTACTTGGCTGGAATTGTTGTATAATTGTGTAGCATGCATGTATTTTTAGCCACGCGTGAAGCGGTGTGTGTGTGTGTAATTTTTACTGTACACCTGTGTGAAATCGTGTGTTTGCAACGCTGCCAGATGTGTGTGCCCACATCTGGGTGTGTATAAACCATGTGCATGGCTGCTGATAAGGACTGGCCTGAGCTGCCATTGGTCATAGATGTGTGTGTGTGTGTGTGTCTCACCCCATCATTTACCGAAGAGACGACACACTGACCAAAACATGTTTGTCTTCTGCTTTCAGTCCCACTCACTTCTATAGTACACTCATTGTTCAGAAATTGATAACCATATTTCAAGAGGTTTATGACACATCGACCGGGATGTGTTGTAGCAGACTGAGCCTCGATGCCAGTTTTACCCAGTGACTGCTGCGGTTGTACTGCATTAAAAAAAATGTATTTGTCTCATTTATCCAGAGTGTCCACCAACACTTTTGACTTATTCTATTCTTAGAACTTTTTAGCTGTAATCTCTGCTGTCTAAAAATATCTCTGCTGTTCCGCCGTCCTTCACCAAAGAGCTACATGACTCACCGACAAACCCATGAGTCTCTGCTGATGACGTTCAGCCCATGACGTATCAGGGCTTAAGGCAAACAGTGTTTCTTAAAGGAAGAAGTTCCCATGTGGACATTGAAACTATTTTTTTTGCTTTAGAAAGGTTGGAAAAGTTATCTTGCTGTGTAATTCTGATGATTCTGTAAGAGCAACAACCTTGGACTAGTCTGTTTAAGAAAGCAATGCAAACCATTGCCTGACCACTGTGGGTTGGCATTTTTTAATTGTTTATCAGCGGCACGGCACCAGTGTCCTAAATTAATATTAATATTTTAAAACATTAATGCACAAATGTAATGTACAGAATGCATGCTACAGTAACTAGCTAACGTTCTGACAGGAATTTTGTTTTAATATTTCGATACAAAAAACATTCATAAAATTATGATATGGATTAAATCCATCAACTAAATGATGATGGATTCTTTAAAAGCCACTAAAACCATCACCTTTATCGAGACATTTGGAGTGAACTACATAAAATGTTTCAAATGATTTCAGTGCTGGATTATTAATAATTATCATTGATGTGTATGTGAAACTGTGTGAGTTGAAACAAAGGTAAAAGAGAAAACATATTAATAAATAAAATGCTCATTATCACAGTTCAAGGTAATGACGCACAACTGACAGAGAAAGTCCTCCCCCACCATTCTCCTCCACCCATTCACTCTCTGTTCTGTTTGTCTCATTGAATTTATCAGTTCATTGCTTTTCAACTCTTATATTCTTTTAAATAATTATGTCCCTAATTAATTATTTGAACCAGTGTCTATCCATCTTTATAGCATCTTTTCATGCATTTTTCTTTTTTCAGAGAATATTGCTTTCCTCTCTCACTTCTCTTGATTTTTTCCTCTTTATTCCAGTCTTCCCCCTCTCACTCTCTCTCAGACAGAAGAGTCACAAACCACATTAACCTTTAAAAGCTAAAAATCAATGTCCTGTTGTTAATTTGTGCTAATTTGCTTCCACTTAGTTTTACAGCAGCTTTCTTTCTTTTCTTTTTTTTTAAATGTCTGCTTGCAGCATATGGCGGTTCTATCACCTGCACACGTCCAGACATTTAGCAGTTTTGTCTGTCCCCTATATTTCCACTGTCCCCTGGGGCTAGTTTTGCAGCAGAAAATAACTTCACAGTTCACGAGTGACAATCAAGCTTGTTCTTCGGGGTATTGATTATGAGGGTAGACACAGAAATCTCAGTGATGTAAAACTGTAATACTCGCTCCAGCTGCCACTGACAGAACCAGAATTTAAAGCCAAAATGTGTAGAGTTTCAAATTATTTTCATGATACAAATTTTTGGTGCGTTCAATGTTATGGAGTTGAGTCTCCTGGATGGATAGAAATAACTAAAACTTTATTTTTTTTCAAAGGCACAGCAGTATTTTTCAACAGCACAAAGCCTTTTGCCTGAACCACAAACCCACCACTGAGCTGAATCTAGTTAACAGTCACCATCCAGGTCACCTTCCTCTCCAGTGACCTCCTACGCCCTCATGGAGTTCAGTGACTACGAAAATTATCAAAGAGCTGAGGCTGCTGGGATCAAACTTTGCCCTAATCCCTTGCCCTACCCTACTCCCATGTTCTTTCCTTGAACCTGCTGTCAGCATCCACCTGCACCACTGGCTTTAAGTCCCGGTCACTGGTGTGAATGCTGGAAATTCCTTATACTCCATCATGTTTTTGCTACTCAACCAATTACAGTTTACAATAGTCAAGTAGAAAACCCCTCAAATCCTTCAAGCTCTTCCTGCTCATTTAGAAACTCTATTCAAACGTTCACAATTCTTTGAAATTTTCTCACATTCATCCAAAAGCACGCATTGTTTTATGCAATTTTCAGCCTGTCAGAGCTACTCTGGTGGCCATAACAGAGCTGTAAAAATCATCTAAAAACTCTTCACATGAAGTTGCTCTCACGTCCACAATTTTCACTCCACAGACATAATTTATACATCAAAACAAAGAAAAAAAATGTGCCAGTTGCAGATATGTTACAACTGAAGCAAACAGACTTATACTTTTAGCCCCCAAGCGACAGACGCGTCAACCAACTGCCGCATTGCACTGCACTCCCAGATTAAATATATATTAAGAGCACATATCCAGGAGGGAAGCAGAAACAGCCAATTTTCTTACCTGCTCCAGCTCTCACGTTTCTGACACTACACACATAAATTTGACACAGTGTACTCAGTGAAGGGTCTCCTATTTCTTACGGTATCGCCAGGTGATAGGAGTTACTCTGTAGAAAGCAGAAGGATGAGAACTTAGACTCTGCATTATTGTCAGTCTCTGAGCCGGTGCACATAACAGTAACAATCACTGTGGCAACCGTTGCTGCAGTTGGGAATGCAAAGCTGATTGAAATGAGATAATTAGTGCAGTTTGACACACACACACACACACACACACACACACACACAGAGATCCTCACACTTTTTCGAGCAATTTCCAAGACTCATCTTCTCATCCAGAGTTTCAGATAGAAACTCTGTTCAAACTTTTAAATGTTCCACATCTTTCATACAAACTTTGCAGCTTTTATAACTTTCATAACAATTAGACGTGTTCCCACTTTTCCAGCTCTTCGTACTCCTTCAGCTGCTTCTTGTTTTATAATTTAGCTCAATAATACACAAAAGGAAGTACTGCAGGAAATCACAGCCGTGCTCATATTGCTGAAGTGACAAAATCCAAAACGGAAATTTTATCTTTGTTGATTATATTGATGCCGAATTGACAAGAAGACCGTCGACATATGACTTGTACCTTGTGTGTCTAGAGTGATGCGCTTTTATAATTAGGTAAGAAATTGTTAAAACATTGTATTTTTAAAAAAGGGTGTTTGGTGTATTTCCTGGACAGCACAGGGAGCTTTAGTTTGATTCAAACTGATAACATGTTAGAGACATGTTACTGTATGAAGTTCCCATGTTCTCCCCATGTCTGCGTGGGTTCTCTCTGTGTCATGATAACACAGGAACTGATCCAAAATGCAGGCTTAGACAAAGGTTGGAAAGAGAAGGGGATTTATTTGTGACAGTAGCTGAACAAACGATCTGACAAGGCATGGGAGGAAGGCCAGGGTTTGTATGTAGTTGAAGTGATGAATTGATGGAAGGCAGGTGAGCTGAAGAATGGCAGGTGTGTTTCATCTGTGATTATCCAGGAGGGACCAAGGAAATGTGCCACGCCCACAACACACAAACACAGAGACTAATGAGGAGAGACTGACAAGTAAACACAAGAAACACAAGCATGGGGAAACAAGGGGGAACACAGGGAATCAACAGTCACGAATGCCATCGTGACACTCCCGGTACTCCTTCTTCTTCCCACAGTCCAAAGGCTTAATACGTTAATTGGTGACTTTAAATTGGCTGTAGGTGTGAATGTGAGTGTGAATTAGTTGTTTTTTCCATGTGCCCTGTGATGAACTGTGACTTGCCTCTCACCCAAAGTCAGATGGGATAGGCTCCCACCGTGACCCATGTTATGGAATTTTCTATCCTTAGGTTACACAAGGTCACGTGTGGGCCTTGAGGTCCTCAGCAGTATTAGTTGTTTGGCTTTGGTTAAGAACAGTAGGTGCCAGTCTATCTCAACACAGTGGTGGCCAGGGTCGAAGAGACCTATTGCTGCCTTCCTAGACATAATAGATAGCTTGCCGTTGACGGTCCAATCAGCGTAAATAGACATCTGTATCTCCAGACTAGAATAACAGAACAGAACAGAATAACACCTCCATGGGTAAAAGCATTCTCTTTGACTAATTCTGGCCGTATAGTATTTGTGGTGTTATCTTGGGGTTTAAAGTCTATCCACCAGCACGAGTGCAGCAGAATGTGAGACCGACTCAGGCACTTCTGATGAACTTTGAGAGTGTCTCTAATTCTCCTTGATCAAGCGTCAATAAATAGAGGCTCCTGAACTTTCTTCCCTCCTGACCTCACCATTGACCTTTGACTTCAGCAATTTCTCCACAACAACCCTGATGAGGATAAGGGGTTACAGACAATGGATGGATGGAACACGTTACAGAAACACTACAACAAAGTAACTGCTAAAGTATGATAAGGTTGTCTGCTGTTTGCTATTTGTACGATCAATGGTTTCGTAATGTGTATATTGATTACTGATGATGATCACGCTAATTATCAGCTACTCATATTTTGTTTCTGATGTCAGTATGCAGTAAATGTTTGTCCCTTGTGTTAGTGTTTTTAAACTATGTTTAGTTCTATCAGATATAAATGACAGTCATTAATATAACATTAATATTTGAACACATATGAAGTGGAGTGATACATGTATTTAGAAGTCCCAGTGCTGTTGTGCTCTATCAGCACTCATGGAACGACTTTGCTGTATAATAGCCTGTATTTTGCATCTTTCATCTCTTTCCCACTTCCCCAGCTACTACATTTTTAAAAACTTTTATCTACTTTTATGAGTTTTATTCAACTTCAACTAAATCCCATTCACACCAATTAGAGCATTTTTCATTTTTCTAACTCTTTCATACTCTTTCAGCTGCTTGTCCAAACAATTTAATGCCAGCAAGTCAGTTTAGTGAACCATATGACCTATTAAAACCAGCACTGTGGATCTAAAATAAAGCATGACTCTGTTACTGCATGACCTGATGACCTGTTCTTTGAATTATCCAGGGAGTAGTTTGGGAATGCAAAGTGCAGTGTGTATTCACAGCTACTTGAGATTTCGGGAACATTGTCTGAATTTGTTTTTCACCAGGTGCATTGCCCTCACTTGCTGACCTCACTGATGTAGGTGAGCACAAAAAACACCATCTGAGGACAAATGTTTGTGCATGTGTGGACGCATGATTATCATCTCCAAAGCCTATTTGTCAGCCCATAGATGTCAAGGCAGTGTGTGTCTGTGCGCACATCTGTGTGTGTCTGTCTTGTGCCTGCTTGAAAATCAACAGCAGAGTTTGCCCTCTTGTTATTGCAGCATCTCATGTAGATAAATCAGAGCCACACTGTGCTCAGAGCCTGGTCCTAAAATCCATAATGGATCTGAATCACAGAGATTTCTCAGTGTGTGCATGTGTGTGTGTGTGTGCATTCATATGTGTGAATGCACAAACTTCAAATTTTCACTCTGCCAGGCTCCTTAAGGGGAAAATGCATTATGGATGACATCATGTTGACATGAATAGGGTTCTGGATTTTAGGAAAAGCCTTTAGGTCTATATGCTTGTTCAAAGTATATAGAAGATGAATGGGTGGATGAAGAGGTGTGCGGATGGATGAATGGAAGATTGACACTATGAATGTATGGATTACTGAATGGTTGGATGGATAATGGATTGGCTGCTGAACCAATGGACAGATCTATAGGGATTGAAACAACTTAATTAATTTTAATGTTGCCTAACCAGACAACAATCAGAAAATCTCTATTTACAAAATATAGTACACATGGAATAAAATATGCATAACAATGTTTTCATAAGTGTATAAATGTCTGTCTCTCAGTACTTTCTGACTGACTGGCACCCTGGCTTTCAGAAAGCCCAGTTTTTTAAGATGTAAATATTTAAGAAAAAAGTTCCGCATACAACTGAGTGCTACTCAAACAGGAGTAATAAGTGCAATTGTTATAGAATATTTTTCGCAACAGACATAATGCCACAAACACATTGGATGTCTGTGGAATAGAAGGTCCTTCATCTCAGTATAGTTTTATCTCCCCGTTCTCTCTGGAGTTATTGAGAACACGGCATTTTTGTGTTGTGTTTTGTCTCATTGGTATGTATTAGCTTCTGTTTGGATAACTGAAGGATGCAGTGACCCAGACCAATCACAAGTAAGCGATGGCTGAGTACGGTGACTGTATAGTTGTGACATCACAACCGTCTGGATGTCCTGACAGCTCATTTAAAGGCACTGCCTCAGAATATGTGTGCATTTCTCTCTTTCTGGGTTGAACGTTTTGATTCTTTCACAGTAGGCTATCCATGTAGCATCTACATCTGCTTTATAATAACCAAAAGAGGAAATGTCACTTTAATCCTATAAAAAGAACCAGGATGTAAAAATGATCATAGTTTGCATAAATACACAGAAAGTACAGGTTTACCGTTCTGTATTATGTGTTTAAAATCAAGAGGAACTATAATAGAATTATTTAAAAAGACAAACTACTTTTCATGAATTAGCAGAAATCTCTGACGTATTCTGGTTGTATATTTTTCTATTCTCAGCTATGTCAGCACACACCAGACTCGCTTCAGACAATGTGGGAGTCACAAGCGTTTGAGTCAGTTTGTTTAAGAACTGGAAGAAATGCTGACCTGTGTTGATTTTTTTTAAAGGAGAGCAAATTGTTCCTGATTGCAGTTTGTCGCCTCCGAACTCGATTATTCATTATGTGTTTTGAAGAAGTGATGGTGACACGTTGAGCCTAAGTGCGTGTGTGTGTGTGTGTGTGTGTTTCTGTAGTTTTTAGTTGTGCAAGCTCATGAGCTCCCCTTTGTGTTTGTGTGTGTGTGTGTGTGTGTGTGCGAGTGAGCTGTTTATAACATAAAAAAAAAAAAGAAATACGTTCATAGAATTATAGATATAAATTTGGCCATCAATGTCAAACCTTTAAAAACAAAAGATTTTGATTTTATTTTCTCACCAACTGAAACATTTATCAATTATTATGTGCCTATACTGTACATATAGTAACCACTGAAAACATGTTTATTTTTCACTTGAACAATTTCTCATTAGTTTAAATCACTGATGATTCATTGGCTTTTGTTATGACTTACAGTTTGATGATTACTTTTTCTGTAGTTGTTTAAATTAAATGGAGCCCTTGACTTCCGTCTTTTGTAATTGCCTCAGCGCTGTGTTGGCAATCAGATTCGATTAAATTTGACATTCTGCAAGTTGTGCTTCTAATTTGCCAATTTGGCCATTATGACTATGACTGCTCTTGCTAAAACCCAATTATTCTACCATTTATTCCAAACAAACAGGTACTCAGGGCTATTGTCAACTGAGTTCTGGCACTGGAAGGACCAAATGTAACCTGGCTCTGGCCCAAATATCTGCCTTAGACTTGTCATGTATTCTTGGGCCAACTCAAGCAAGTCCTCCAAATTAAACTCCAAAATACAACGTCTATAATTGCCTTCCAGAACAGCACATATAAGCATTTTCTGATGGAAATTGTAATCTCCTGTCTTTTTGTTCGCTAGCCATGTACCGACATCAGAAGCAATTATTTCCCACTCCAAATGCTTCTATAATATTTTGTTTGTTTCCATTTAGTTGTGTTGTAGTATAGATAAAATCCAGTGAATATGATTTGCAGTAACGCTAGCTGGGTCGTTAGCGTTAAAGTTTATAGACTTTTGCTTGTTTGTAGGACAGGTAAGCTCTGTACATGATTCTGTAAAACACAATATTTTTTTTTTTGTTAATGGCTGACTGTTAATCCATGTTGCATGCTGAGTGAAATACCACTGTCGAAAAATATGGACATGATCTACCACTTGCAAGTTGAACACTTTGCTGACAAAACCAAACATCAAGCAAGTACAACATGTACAAAGAAGCCCAGCTATGCGAGTTACTGTTCTTCAGCTGCTTCTTGCTTAATCACTTTCCTCCATCCTCCTCTTTACTCTCTTCACCTCTTTTATGCTATGACTCTGTTTGCATTGCCTTATTCTGGTGAACATGCTGGTATCAACCCCACCCCACCCCAGATCTGAAAAGCGACTCTTCCCTGATGTTACACCCATGGTACCATTATAAACACGTCCACGGTTCTCTGAGCTTACAGTCTAAAGTAAGGCTAACATTAGCTAACAGCACCTACCACAGTCCACAACAGTTTACTTTACTGTCCATCAGAGAAATGTTTAATTCAACAAAGTTTTCTTTATTATTTGCTCAATAAAATGTGATCCAGTCTCACCGAAATGAAGCAGTTGGTGGTGTGTGACTCAACTTTAGGCTATTGTACAGTTAAATATTTAGGCTACCTGGGAGGTGTGGTTGGAACATTAAACACATCACTTCCTTTTTGTGTGACAAAGCAAATAGCAAATAATTAGTGATAGAAACATCAGGTGATATGAACTAGTCATGGGTTATCTGAATGTCCTTTAATATTAATTTGCCTCTTTCTTATCTTATTTTGGCATCCCCTCCTCCCTTTTCTGTCCTCTACCTCTACCCCCACCCTCCTTCCCTGTGTTTCCCATTACAACTTCTGTCTCTCTTTGGCTAATAGTCGAGTATCTGCCTGCGACGCTGATGAGGCCCATTAGCGCGAGTGTGCTCCAACAAAGAGGATCGCAGCTCTGCAATGTAATGTGATGAGCTTCCTCTCTCTTATCAATTCCAGGAAACATTAAAGGAGTACGGGAGGCAAAACTCTCATTTCATACACCCATAATTAAATGACACAGACGGGTTGATAGTCCCTGGACCATTGTGAATCCAAATTACGCAAAGTAATGAAGAAAAGCACTTTTACACTGGAGGTAAAAAGCCAGAGAGGCTTTGAAATCATCTTTATTCTTATGTTGCATTCTGGATGTTCTGTTTTACATTTATAAAGTTGTAGGTGCAAATTTATTGAACAAAAAAAAAAAGAGAAATACCTGTCTGTTATTTTTATTTTTATATATTTAATATGCTTTGATGTACTAATTTGTTTTTTAATAGAAACAGTTATGTAGGGTACATGGCAGTGCAGCAAAATTAAGTTGTTTTGACTGAATATTTTAATATGCATATATCACTCATGCATACTTGTAGAACCACTCTGAATGCCAGGTACACACAGAGGCTTAGATGTGGTTAAGGTAGACAGGGCCTGCAAATTGGGGGCCATGAATGTGGCAAAAGGAGGTCAGACTAAACTGAGAGCTAACATTACAAGAGGTGTAGCAATTTTAGTGATTTAGTATGTTTGCAACGTGACTGAGGCATTTTCAGCAGCCTACATAAAAACCTTTTTTTGCTGTTTTTTTAGCATTTGGTAATGACAAATACAAATGATTGTATTGTATCATATTTAAATTATTGAGAAGCTGACGTAATGCTCTCTTGGACCGTACATGATCACACCAGCAGAACATGGCTCCAAGCTTGGCACTTCAACCCTTCTTACCTGTGATCCTTCAGAAAGTTTGTCCAGAAAGTTTGGTGAAAAGAAAAAAAAAAAGAAAAACAAGTACTTGCCAGTCCGGGCAGGGTTGAATTGACAGTTTTCATTGTCAGTTTTAGCCTTTAGGGCTGACAGAAACATATTCCACTTCCCCCCACTTGTGATTGTGATATTTTGGTCGGAACTCATGTGAGAAAAATATGATTGGGGGAGTGCTACATCTGTAAACATCCTGCCTGTTCGCTGTTATGCATGTGCAGAATGCTGATGATTAGCCTGGGTATACAGTATAAGCTACAGGTTGGATTTTTATTTCCTCATAGTTGTCATTTTGTCCCGTCAGCATGGTTTCAAATGATGGTTTAATGATTGATAGTCCTGTGTTTATTTGATCCATACAGCCACCTCAACTAACTCCATATGTGGACCATGTCACCTGAGGTACGTATATCATAGTTTGAAGCACACACACACACACACACATATATATATATATTTAAAAAATTAAAATTGTTCGATATCTATATCTAGATGAGAAATTGTAAGAGAGCAGGCCTAAAGCCACAGAGAAAAGACATAACAAAATACAGCTTCAGTACTCTGGTTGTAACAGATGAACAGACACTTTGAGAGAAGCCCAGAACTCCCTTGCTACAAAAGCACATCCAGCCTCCAAATTCATCCTCATTAGTTTCCCATGATGAGTTTAATGAGCACCTCGTTGGGAAGGTTTGGCTTGGCCCGCTGTCCTCTGGGTCCTCTGGCATCACAAGCCCGAGAGCCCCTCAGATAGCAGAAACTGATGAAGTAACATCCATCATCAAACAAGAGTCGAGAAGAGATGGTAAAGGAGAGACAGAAAGAAAGGAGACAAAACCAAGACAGAGAGAGGAAGGAGAAGATGGAAGAGGACAACAGGGAACAAAGCAGATGGAGCTGAGAGAGGGTTTCCCAGTGGATGAGGGACAGGGGAGAGCTCATGATTAGCAAAGCCACATCCATCATCGTGCAGAGGAAAGAGAAGGTGAAGAAGAAAAAGGACGAACAGCATGACTGACGCACAAAGTGGTGAAAGAAGGCTTTGAAACAAATTGCATTTTTTGACAGAAAACAAACACATTGCAGAGAAATGATGTAACAAGGACCCGACAGCCACTGATGGATGAGAACAGAGTGGCAAATATTTGCTCACTAAATGTGCAAAGTACACATCTGACCAGGCAAGTATCAGCTTTCTGTAAGTATTTTTTAGAACCCAGCTCTTGTAATAAATATCAATTGGTTGCGTAAGCTGAATAGGACGTGCTCTACTTCCAGAACTTTTTAAAGTCAATTATAGGAAATGTTTCAGTTGGCTCCATCCATCCATTTTCTGTTGCTTGTCTGGGCCCATGTTGTAGTAATAGCAGATTAAGCAATGTAGCTCAGATGTCCATCTCACCAGCCACATCTTCCTGGGGCATCCAAAGATATTCCCAGGCCAGGTGGGATATGTAATCCTTCCAGTATATTCTATCTAGTCCATCTTGGGATCTCCTCCCAGCTGAACATGTCAAGAGAATCTCTAAAGAGAGGCATTGGGCCTCTCACCTCAACTGTGTGTGAAGGAGCAGCAGTTCTACTTTGGAGCCAAACTCATTTCAGCTGGGTTGAGATGATTGAGATGTAGACTGACTGGTATAAATAAAGAACTTCACCTCCAGTCTGTGCTGCCTTCCCTACACAACAGTTCGATACAATGGCTACTGACACTGCATCAATCTGCCTGTCAATCTTGCGTTCCATCTTACCGTCAATCACGAATGAGACTCACTTCACTCGGGGCAGCAACTCACTTCCAACACAGAGTGAGAAACAGCAGAGTATCATGACCTCAGAATTGGAGGTGCTGACTCTCATTCACACTCAACTGTAAACTCTGGACGTGGTACATAACCATACAGTCTACAAAGGAGAAACAGTGAGAAATATATATTTCCAAAGTTTTAATGACTGTTTGTGACTATCAGTGCTCGCCAATTTGGACTTACTGTCTTTCTCATGCCTCACAGTGCACAATTATTTAATTATTATAACACTGTTGAGGTGTAGCCAATAACGTCAAATCATTTAATTATGACTGAAAGGCTCAATGTGCTTTGAATGTATATGATTGGTTGATTAGCCAATTTTAATTTTTTTGGTCTTTCACTTCACTAAATTTAAAGTTTATCTCTGTTGGAGTCAGACCAGTTAAAGTAGTTTGTGTTGAAGGGTTGGGTTATAAAAAGCGATAAAATGCATGGCCAGACCAATACCTGCTGAGATTATTTTATGTGTTCAAACAGATACAAAACAATAACTCAATGCCATGAGAGATTATAGCAATGTCCCGAAAAGGTGCAGACAGTCCTACAGCTATACTTAAAATTTAAAACGTATAATACAACTGGGGTATATCCACCCACACAGATGTTTTTACTTATAATGCCTGATAGACCTTTTTGGGGACTGCCCCTTCAGAATAGAGCAATTTTATTTATTTTCATCATTACAATTTAGTGCAGAGAGTTTGTCGATGCCATGTAATCCCCAAAACATAACTCTGCCAAATTTCAAACTGAGCAGACGTCTGCACAGCCAGAACAACTGAAGACACCTGTGAGGGTTTCAAGAGTCTTTAAGAGAAATTAGAGATTTGAATATACAAATTTATATGTCTCAGAAATTACTAAATTGCCACCATTAGCCATTCATGGATGGAATGTTTTGTTTTACTGGATTTCACTGATGTAAATCCAAATGATTTGATCACTTCAGTTAATAGATTACTCCGGAAACAGATGGCCAGGCTCTGTTGCACTGACAGGCATCATGAAATGTTACTTTCATGTTCAGTTTTTGGAGACAGCTTATTCATTTGCACCAGCTGGTTTATGTCTAAGAAATCTAAGCTGGAATTTGTCCCAGTGACTGTTTTCATGTGGCTTTATCTCCTGCATGAGTTGTCTGGGAGGTAGTAATGCTCTGTGCAACAACAGCATAGGGTTCTCCAAACACAGGATGTCTATTTTTTCTACATTTATTACAATAGGCTTTATTTTTTTTTCCATTACATTTGTTTGTTTGTTTTTTTACTTACTAGAATATATGATCACAAAGGGTACAATGCACATACGTATATATGTTTTATACAGCCAATATCACAAAGGTACAGTATATATTACAGCACAGTAACTAAGTCAGAGCAGTTATAGAAAAGCTTACACCAACTGACAAGGAGTACAGTGTAGTTTGGCCATGGTGGGGCAGGTTTTTACCTAAGATGCCAAAAAAAACCTGCAGCACTAAGAGAGCTGTTAAACACAAACAGTGACTGGACATGGTACCCTCGCATCTCGCAAAGCGAGGCCACTCTAAACTCTTCTCTGTGGTTGTCTCCAAATGGTGGAATGACCTACCAACGGCTACAAGAACAGCAACATCCCTTTCGACCTTTAAAAAACTTGTAAAAACCTTTCTGTTTCGAGAATGCTTCCCTGCCTAACAAAACTAACAAAACTAACAACTATTCTGTGCTCCTTTACACCTTTCTCAGCTTATGTCCTCCTCTGTAAGTCGCTTTGGATAAAAGTGTCTGCTAAATGCAATGTAATGTAATGTAACATCAGGATGTATGAGGGAGCCTGTCCTTGCAGTTGATCCAAGAAAGAGAACAGGGGTCTCTACAGATGATTGGACATGTTGAGAAAAGCAAGGGGGCAATCAATTCTGATGCATGAAAGAACTTCAGCTGGCTCCTGATGTGAACTACTCCAAGCCTCTTCCAAATGTCTGAGCTCCTCACTCTATCTCTAAGGCTCAGCCCATGGAGGAAACCTATTTTGGCTACTTGAATCTGCAATCTCAATCTTTCAGTCACTATCCAAAGCTTGTGGCCATAGGTGAGCAATGGAAAGTGGATCAACTGGTAAATTGAGAACTCTGCTCTCCTGCTCCCTTCCTTCTTCACAACCACATGGACCACACCGGTCTAACACAACGTCTGCACTACTGTGGACACTGCTACCATCTGTCTGTGCATCTCACAAGATCCTGAGATACTTAAATGCCTTTTTTTGGTTCAGGAGCAATCCACTGTTACAAGAGAACCATGGCCTCAGACATGCAGGTCACTTCAAGGGTGTTTCACAGCAGTAGGTAAGTAGAAGGATATTCTTACATGCGGCATTTTGTGTATTGCTTCTCCCACTGCTCCTGTTGCTATGTTATTTCCTCACTCTTTTATCTTGAATACTGGTCTTGAAGGATCAGGACATGAGTTTGCATGCTATGATCATATGTGTTTCACTGTGGGACTTCCATTTGATTGCCCTGGTTCAAAAGCTGAATTTGAAAAACAATGCAACATACCAACCTACTCCATTGCAGTTCATATATAAGAACATTATGATCACAGCCTCAACCCACTGCTCCAGCCCCCACAGACTGAATTATCAGTAACTATAGGCTGAAAGGTGGAGCTAAACCCAGGGGTAATAAAATATTCTTTAAACCGCTCAAGACTGCAGGTTAGCTTTTTTGATTCCAGGGTTTTGAAACCAGTGGTGAAATGCAGCCTCTCATCCTGGAATATAGTCTCATAAAGAAATTATGTTACTGCTCAGGAATGGCCTGCTGGTCATTCTGAAAAGTGGGCTAAAATGTAAAAGGTGGTCATCTTCCTTCCCAACATTTTATAAACCATGGAAACAGAAGGTGTAATCCAGTGTAGATGTAAAAGACTATTCCAAGGTAATGGAAACCCTTTATCCATCTCCCTTGACCTTTAAAGTAAAGTAAAAGTCATGTTTAAAAACACATGTAGCACACATGTGTGGGTATAAAACCATCTATTTACAAGCCTTAGCTCATAATTAAACCTTTTTATATGCAGCAGTCGCCCACACATATCTGCGTTTTAGATTTTGAATTGCTTTAACCCATCACTAATGTTGTTCCATGTTCATAAACCAATTTAAGTATTTGTAGATTTCAATGATAGGATCGGTTTCAATTTAACAAAGTACTGTAGATAATTGTATTGCCAACCTTTAAATTAAGTTATAAAACTGAGAATTGCTACCACCATTTTATTCAGTCTCGTGGGCTACTTGTGCCTGATAGAGTGAATACAAGTACCATTAGAGCCCTGGTGAATTGGTTGGAATTAAACGAGATGTTTGTCACTGCCCGTGAAGTCAAGCGTGTTCTTAGTTGAGCACATTCAAGAAACCCAATTTAACACCGTTATGACGCCTGTAGCTGAGAACACAATGAGCAAAAAAAAAACAAAAAACAGAAAGACGAGAACAAATAAATAAATGAATCAGATAGCAGACTGATGAAGAAGAAGAGAGCAGAAAGGAAAACATATAAGGAAGAAGACCTATGAGCAGCTTGTGCCAGCTGAGAAAAGAAGCTGCAGGGGGTTATGCAAATGCCCCAGTCGCAGCCTGTCAAGAAAACCAAATTTCAGCTCAAGCACGTGTCTGCGCTCACTCTCTGTGGAGTCCTTACACGCTTTATTATTCATTTCCAGACATCACTTGTGGCTCTTGGCCATATTTTCAGAGAGCAGAGAGGCAAACATCCTTGAGAGGTGTCGGGCAGCGAGACGGGGGACTAGCGTGAGCACTTCAGCTCACTCCAAAGGCATTACCAATCCCTGCGGACAAGCGGAGCCCCAACAGAGGAATGGATGGGATGTAAAATAGCACATGGTCTGGTGCTGTCATTATAATTGCAGCTGTCTGCGGATGACGGGATTCTGCACATCCACCTTGTGCTGCTGAACGCTCTTACATCTGCTTATCACTCTCTGAGAGCAGAGGAACACTTCAGTGCTGAATAAACAGGCCTCCCTTAATACTTAATACCTTACTGCTCTACACAGAGAAACAGCAAGAACAGCAGGAAAGAAAACATAATCATATCACTGCAACTTATACACAGTTGCAAGCTATCCTGGAAATATAAGTTTACAGTGCAGACTAAATAAAAATTCTTACTGGAGTGGTGCAATTTAAATTGTTTTCCTTTGTTTCGTTCCTGTTTCTTTGCTTCTGTTACTGTGATGCTGTTACTGCGGTGGGAGTTTGAGAGATGGTTACACTGGGGCCATAGCAGAAGTTTTGCATATCAGCCCATTGTCTACAAAACAGTACAGCATGTAAATGAGGAAATTATATCAGGCATGGTCCCAAACATCTTGAATCTGTCATCTTGATCAAATAAATTAACTCCCTTAAATGTTTGTCTTTTACCTCAGATAGATAGATGGCCTATTTTCTTCTGGACTTTTGGAGTAACCAGCATCTCATAAATGGTCAACAGATATCCAAGACTACCATGATGAACAGATGTGAATGCAAATACACATGTTGTCTAAAAATGGAGACCAGCAAGTTCAGACGCCAAAATCTTGGTCCCTGTCCTACAGATTTTGCATTCATATGCAGATATCTCTTTATAGAGGTCAGACTGCTGAAGAGCCTTGTACTGCTTTACAAGTCAAAACAACCAAAGAGCTTATACATGTAGAACATTTGAGCCAAGAAGAAGAAATAGAACATAAAGAAAATACTCAATGATAGAGTATAAGGCTGTCCCTTAAAGAAAAAGGCTGGGAACACACTAAGGCAAATGCAGAAGTATTGTTCTTGTTCTTATACATTGCAAACCTCTTTCAAAGGACTTTGAGGTTGATAAATGGATCAACAAAGCATTTGACAAGGCATACAGAAATTTCGCTAACTAGTAAGTAGTGAATGACATATTCATCCTGCCAACGTCAGAAGATATGGTCGTGGTTGCTGTTTCCAAATCAATCAAAGACATATGTTGTAAGTTTGTGTACGCTGAATTATAACAGCCTGTGCAGCTGTTTTGTGCAGCTCATTTTTCCGGTGTCACTTTTGTGGCTCTGGCACAGGAAGATGAGGTCCCCATTCTTCATTCAGCTGCCAAAGCTCTGACCTGCTCGGCTGTTTGTTCACCTGGGGAAACATTTGTCAATAAGCACAACGGCAGACCTTTCTGAGTGGGCAACAATTCAAAAGGAAGAAAACTGTCAAACCAGGCAGTGCTGATCTAATATGAATCAAGATTCTTCTCCTGCAAACTCATGTTTGTTTTCAGAAATACATTTTAGACTGTTATAGCTATAATAGAGTCAAAACCAATTTGCAATACATCGCCCAGCAGCTCCATGCTCTTCGTCCAACTATGGTTACTTCTGGCTCCAAAAAATCAAGATGGCAGTGGCCGTAATGCCGAACGTGAGGCTTCAAAACAAATCACAAAGCAATGGCTGATGTCATGCTGGGTTTACACCTGACCGTTCATGTTAGTAGTCATGATCTTTTACCTGAGATGGTGTAAAGCTGAATGTTTTAACAGTCATTAAAAATTGAAAGGCCAGGTCATTATGTTCCACTTATTCAGATTTACCTTCACTTCACTCCCAAGTACAGACAACATCCTAAACAAGAGGCAGTAAACGTCATCGCCCCACAAATAAGTTGAGAACAAGGCACTGCTGTAAAAAAAACCTGCTTTAATTCCTGCTTTTATGGCAGCGAAGATATCACGCAGGCTTAACGATTTAGCAACTGAAGAGCTTCCAGACGCCGGCTCTAATTCAATTTCCTTTCCTGCTCATTAACTTATAGTCCAGTCATTAGTTAAAGGCAGTGCTGTTTGGATTGGCTCAGCATTTTGGGTAAATTAAGAGCAGGATGTTTTGTCAGGCTGATATACCCTGAGATCAGTAGAGGAAATTCTCCAAGGTAATTGGAGTTTGTCAAGAAGCTGCCAAACATGTTTTTGCGCTGTTTACAACCATTTACAAAGACGTTAAAGAGGAATGTTGAGCTTGTGTTTGCCCCAAGTAACAACGGTAACTCCCATCTGTTTTGCTTCAAAGGAAGCTGGCTGTAATTTCAGCAATTCTGGTTTATTAAGTATTGATTGCTTCTCTTTAATTTGTGGGTTGCTTTAAACCTTTAGTGACAATCTACAAAGAAACTCAATGACTCAGTGATAAAAAAATAATAAAAAAAATGTCCCTGTACGCGCTCTTATAGATAGATGAAGGTCAACTTTTAAGGCACTTGTTGTGACACTTTCATAAGATCTCCAAATTTTGGAAAGACTTTCTCACCATTAATTCTTTCATCCACCCCCTTACGGCAGCCTTATTGCTAAAATTATTTATAATTTCTGACAGTGTGAGTGGGAATTTGCTCCTGGCAGAGGGAGAACAGGAAGAACGCCAGGGAGTAAAGTTATATCTTTAATTAATTAACATGAACAATGTTATCTTTCTGACTTCAACGGCAGGTTTTTCAGCCAGAAGGCCCCTATTTGTAGGACGAATATAATATTAGCTCAGGAGGAAGAAGGATGAAATCACTGGAGGTCACAGACGGCAGACTCGTGCAAAATGAGTCCTGTTGATGTAAAATAAGTAAAAAGTAGATCCAAAACTAGTTACTAGCAATTATGCAGGAACATTGACAAGCAGCAGGTGACAGGATAATATAACCCCGATTCCAGAACAGTTGTGCAAGACCCTGTGCAAAACATGACGTCCATGATTCCCAAAAACAATCTAAAATGTAGACTCATTAGTCAGCATGATGCAGTCATAACTGAGCCGAAGGCCAGAGCTGTGTGGATACTTATAATAATTTCCTTCCTTCCTTTCCTTCCTTAACTCTTACATACTGTCTGGGTCAAAAATGTTGTGAGAGTAAAAATACCCTACATGTCATTCTTTTAACCTGAAATTTGATTACTTTTCATAAAGTGACCCAAATTATGCAAAAATTAGTTGGTGCTACAATTTTTTGTACATTGAGGCTGTTCTGGGTCAGATTTGACCAGGATCTATTGAGGTGGATTTTAGACACACTAGTGTGGGTCAAATCAAGGAAAATGGTTGTTTTGGGGAACCTTGAAACAGTGAAACTGTATTCTATGTAATTCTATGTCTGTGTGTATTCAGAAGTTCAGGAGGGGGGGCCTTGACACAGTCTGTGTTCCCACTACAGGTGGGCAGTTTCCTGCAGGGACAGGCACCTGCTGCTCTTTGAAGGGTCATTGGGGAACCTCGAAACAGTGAGTGTGCGTGTGCGTGTGTGTGTGTGTGTGTGTGTGTGTGTGTGTGTTATAGCAGTTAGACTATTCAAGAGGCCAATGATCGTATCTTCCACAATGAGGAAACTGATAGTGATTTAGTGCAGGATGTGTTTGTTATTTTTTTCTCCAATACTGAATGATGCCAAATCAAATCAAATCAAATCAAATCAATTTTATTTGTATAGAAATGTATATAGAAATGCTATATAAATCATAGATTAAGCATTAAAAATGGTTTTAATAACGTCAAGTATAAACTGTCACTATCTGTAAAATCACATGGGCTTCAGATGATGGCTTTTTTGGTTAACTTTTGAAAATCCAATATAAGACAATCACACACAGAAATACACACACACACACACACACTCTCTCTCTCTCTCTCTCTCTCTCTCTCTCTCACACACACACACACACACACAGCATGTTGTACTATTATAGTGTGTTTGATTATACTCTTCATTAAGTGCCACACCATGGAACAAAGCAGCCTTTAAGCTGCCTCAAGGCTTGAATCTAAACTTATCTGTCTGCCCTCCCACATACAACTGCTGATATACTGTCTCTGTAGAACATAGGGAGACTAATTGCATATGACTCTATTCTTACTCACTGCACTGTCTAACAAGGTGTCTGCACCAAAGCTATTATTCCTTTTTTTTTTACTTTCACTAATTTGTTTCTTGGAAGTTAAGAACAAGAGATTTATTTGCTGAAACTCACTTCAATCACCACGGAGGGATAGAAGTTTAAGAACAGATGGGTTAATTAATGATGGTTAAGTGAGATATGAAAGCTTGATTTACTGAGGCTTCACTCAGACCGAAGACAAAGTAGACTTAGAAGCAGAATAATTGTGTACGAAACAGTCGAAAGCCATGAAGAGAATACTTTGCATTGCACTCTGGGGAAAAAAAATTTGATCAGAAAAATGGATGCATATCACAGGTTGCATAACAGAGAATACAGCCTGAGGAAGTAGAAAATTTGAGCATCACACAAAGCATTGTGCAATAAATATAATGATGAATGCCGCAAAAAATGCCTACAGGAGTAATGACTCCTGGTATAAATTTAATGAATCTGTTTTAGACAGAATAGATACTTAAAATGAACGTGAACTTTGGGGCTGTAATTATCACCTGATATGAGGAAAATATCTGCAGTTTGAAGTTGCTGTACTGAAATTAAAGAGCAATGGTTCCACCTTTGGGGATCTAAAGTGCAACACACATATGACCACATTTTGGATGAACTTCACCCTAAACCCTTAGCACACACAAGACACATCATTCAGGCTTGGGAAGTTGAGGGTCGATCCCAGGAGTGAATGTGATAATAATAAATAAATAAAAAAGGAGTGAAAATAAATTTTGGAAACTTGACAAGCACCAATGCTTGGAAATTAGACTGTGACATATCCCAACAAGTCTCAAACTGTGATGATGTGTCTTCAGTTTTTCCCAGAACGTTGGAGCAAAACATATCCGGAGATTCATCCTTTCAAGTAAGTAGCCCCTCAAAAGGGAGAAGCACCTTTTTAAGCACAGACTTCCATTGCTGACAGTCATTATTTGAGCTTGGGCAGATGAGTGAAATATTTCAGTTTAAACATCAACTAAATGAGCACAGACAACTACAATTATTGAGCAATGATGCTTCTTCTACAAGCAGACCTATAACAGAAGAGGATGAGGTGAAAGAAGAGGCAAAGAAGGAGTTAAAACTTCAATACTGGACTAATGTACACATATCTTTGGATAACCTTATGAGGCAGTCAACTCAGAAAAAGATCACAAAATCATGTGAGAATCCATCTTGCTAGACTTCAAGTCATACTCTTGAACTAGAACTAGAGATTATAAACTGCAGGTTATGGTACAATTAACCATACAATGTGTCAGTCTGTGTGCCAGTGTGTGATTTTATGTATATGTGAGTGACTGTTTATCATTGGTTGATGCACAGTGCAAGTGTGTCAACGACCTGACACCAATCACTGTTATACTGCTAAGTAGTAAAGGTTGAAATCTCCATAAGCGTTTATTAGGAACATCTGATGGTAACAACCATTGACATCTGTCATATACGGTGTGCATCTACAGCACTGGCAATACTAAATAATCGCATGCCTGAGGGACAAATGAAATTATAAATGAAATTGAACAACTGAGGCTATAAAATTACATATGAAATATACAGAGTGTTTGACTCTAACAATGATTCAATGGATAATTTGTTGGAAGTCTGCATTCATTTGTAATCATAAATCGAATGAACTTAAGTTGATTCAAAGACATGACTCAAGCTGAAAACTTTGTTTTTCTCTTTTCTTTATTTTGTTTATGAATAAGTCTCCTATGTGATAAGGCCTGCAGATGAGATCAGAAAATCCATGACCAAAATATATGGTGGTAAGCTTTTTAAGACGTCTCCAGTCTGGGCAGAGATAGTGGCCTAAAGGCTCCTGCACCAACCTGGAAAGTCCTGACCAGGGAAATGAATCAGTAAGGCCTTTCCTTCCCTCAAAAACAATTCCTCAAACTGGCCACTGAAGTTCAATGTGCTTACTATGCATGAACAGCTCAGGTGTGGCCTCTTAGATGTCAATGACTGGAAAACACAGATGTGCAAAGGACAACAGCAATAAAAAGTCAGGTTGTGTTATCCACATGTGAATGAAGTGGGTGAAACTGAGTTGTTCTGGTTTGCAAATTAGCTCTGAAACCACCCGGGCTGCTTCGACAGCTGACAGTCTCGAAAGAGCAGAGCAGGCAAGCTGCATTTGTGGTTTATATGCTGTGAACTCACTATTGTGTCTGTGTGGGTTTGCATGTGTGTGTGCTTGTCAGTTGTCTTTTTAACAGAATTTGTTGATCTTTTACGCAGCCAACCCACACCCCATAATTAATAGAGCACTGGCAGCTTCTCCTCATATGCACAGACTGAGCGCTTGGCTTCTTCCAATGTCAAGAGCCAAGAACGGGATTCAAAAATAACAGGGGAGTGTTTGAAAAAAAAGAAAAATATGGCTGGGGAGACATTCTTACTGAAGCAATAAAAGACAGAAAAAAAAGCCCATAAAGCGGTTGTGTACATTTCTGAAAGCTATATATTTATATATATATATATATATATATTACCATCATATTACATTTAAATACATCTTGAACATGCTGTATAGATTAGATGGCAGAACTTCCCTAACTTAAACTTAACACTCTTTTAAGACAAAACTTTTTCTTTCTTTTTTTTTTAAAGTTAATTTTTAATGGTAGGCTAACTTGGATTTGTAATAATTATTCATTAGGTAACAAGAGTTGACCGACATGCCAACAAATTATCACTCCAAGACATGCAATAGACTAGCCAGTCCACCATGGCAGTGTCACCTTTTTAAGTTTAGGGAACAAAAAGCCTTTGCCTTTTGCCCCACATTGAGTGCTGACCTCAGTCTTTTGTCACTTTGTTTAAAGGATGTCCTTTTTGCTGGTGTCCAATATGTGTCTGTTGAGATTCCAGAGAAGCAAAAGCATATGTTTCAGAGCTGTGCATTTCCTTCTTTGGTCTGTTTGGACAAAAGGTCGCTGGTTCAACTCCGGCTCGAAGGAAATGCTTTTCTTCAGTGTCAAATGTGTGCCACTTTAGATCAGAGAGACGGGAAACCAGTGAATTCCATTACTTGAGGTGTTCGGACGCCAAAACCTTGCCCACATCTGCCGTTACATGGCATGACCCATGTCAAAGTCGTTGTGATGTTGTAATGTTAATTGTACACAAAACCAAATAGTGAGAAAAAGGTGAAGGTCCAAAATGATTTCTGTCTTTACCAGTCATTGCAAAGAAATTGTAAAAATGCAGACCTGTATCAGGGGTCTATCATTTTAAGAGATGGGATAGCAGTATTAAGCTAAATGAAAAATCAGGAATCACATAGTTCACAGAAAACATCTCCATGTCTTCACCAAATTACACAATAATCCATCCAAAACATTTAGAAAAAGTTAGGATGATCACCATAGGTCATTTGTCTGGACAACAAACATATCTTCATCAATGTTCAGGCAATTCTTCCAGTATTTTGTTGGACCAAGTTCATGCTGCACATTGTTTATTACTTGTAGGTCCAGGGAGAAAATACTTGTTTATAAGTTCATGTGACCTGATCCAAGGTTGTAGGTATGGATTTCCCTTCAGTTCTTTGTACTTTTATTGGCATCCTTGTTGTTTATGTGTTTTTTTTTATTTGTTTTTGCTTCTCCAAGTCCATGTGTGTGTACATTTCATTTTAACATGACTGATTTTCTGTGTGTATTCAAATATTATTTCAACCACAAGGTTTCAGCTTCAACAATCATAAACAAGAAACCTGGTCAGGTGACATGGCAATTGTCACAGTGTTAGCTAGTTTTCTGATGCCAGTAGAATAATTGCTATGTATTGTCTGTGCTCTTTGCTGTAATTGGCCTTCTCTCTCCAGTCTGTTTTGTGAAATTAGGGGAAATGTGAGGATGATCTGGATATATGCATCAGTCCAGTCTGCCTCAGTTGAGTTTGTTCATTATAAGCTTTGGAAGTTAGAGGTAAGCATCTGTCTTATTTTACCCTAATCTCTTGTGTTTCAGCATAGTTTCCCTAATCACATTTCACCCGTTTTGTTTATCAGTGAACCTAGACCTCTCTTTTTAGAGTATTTTGTAGTTTTTGTCTTTAGATGATTAAACCCACCACAAGGATTACGAATTTTTTAACACATGGCTAACCATGTGAAACAGTCACAGTTTGGTTAGGTGTTGGAAAACAAGCTTTTGATTAGGTAAAAGTCTGTGTAAAGGCAACTCTGAGATTTATTTCAAAATATATTAAACATGTTGGAAAATAGTTGCTGAAACACATGTGAAAAGACTTGATTATTACTGAAATGTGGAGTCCTAAAGGTGGCTCAATGACAATGAAGCCACCCCGAGCATACCCCTGCAACCCTAGCAGAGAGATAGAGATTATTTATCTCGTCAAGAGTATTTCAAAGTTAGTCATATCATTTTTTGAACTCCTCTGACACCGTTCCAGTCACTTCAAAATTGCTGCTTGACTGCTCACCCGAGTGGGCTTGAGCTGTGAATACTGCTCATTTTGACACCTAACTTCATAAACTTACCGATATTTTAAACATCATCAAATGTGGCTGGGTGGTTAATAACACTTTCTTATTCGGTTGATAAACTTGTTTATTCTTACTTTACACAAACTTTAAGAAAATATCCTGATTTGGGTCTAAAAAAGTACATCCATCCACCACAACCTTCTCCATTTACGGACTTCTCACTCTTTACACTAAGTGACCAGTGCAGATGGTTTACACTGCAAAAGACGTAGCACAGTGTGTTTACCTTGTTGATCTGTATAAGATGTCAAGAGGTGTTTAAAATGACACCCCTAGGAATGAGAATATGAAACTGACTATATATGAAATACAGCTGGTTAGTCTGAACTTTTCTACTGAAAGTCTCTGAACAGCCTGAAGTCTGACAATTCAAATCACCTCGTTGGACAAATATCCTGTCCAAGCAAAGCTTTAAATTCTGCATTTCTATACCTTCCATATGTTTTAGTAACAGATATATTCAGTGTGACAGTTTGAGCTAAACCAATCTGAACAGGTCTTCCTGTTTACTCACACACACAACATGCCAGCCAATACAATGCCACCTGTGTGTTTTGTCTCAGGTCAGATGTATCAACCAGAGGTGGCA